>NC_092418.1:124732148-124779648 GCF_040894005.1 Engystomops pustulosus | reverse complement strand
CAAACCTCGGTTTGAGGCATAAGATACCGGTCAGGGTTTTACATAGAGACGGTCCGACACAGCCACACTACAATCTGGAAAGCCTATAAAAAGGTTAGTGCAAACTACTGGCATAAGTTGACAGTGTGCAAACATTTGGTAAACTCACATTGGCTTAGGAGCCCAATGGGTACACATCTGAGAACATAACGTTACATAGGTAAGCTACTCAGGGTAGCAGGATAAAATGTCTCTTTACCTGAAAAGGAAAAGGCATAATAGTGCATGCAGAATGTCCATACCTAAAAAGGAAGGCATTAAGTGCAATATAAAAATAAGTCAATAAAGCAGCAACTTTTCCTTGGAGTTGGCAAAAGTCTCACAGAAGGTCTTTAATAACAAAGTCCATCTTCTGGGTACAGCCCTTGATGTGGGGAAAAGTGCAATAAAAGAAGCAAAGGGTCTCCTCTATGTGTAGAGGGACAGAGTCCTTTGAAGGAATCTCTGCTGTGGCAGAGGAAGGGGTGCTCTCATAGCACATGACAGTGGGCAGTTCAAGGAGAGTCTCTTGACTGAGATAAATAAGGGTGAGAGTCTCAGGAAAGTATCTGGCTCTATAGGGTTAGCGGAAATAATATTTACAATAGGCACAGTACCTGAAGAGGGCTACAGCCCATCAGGGGTTAATCTTGCTGCTCAAGAGCAATGGCTGCAGGCATGGGAGCAGGAACTGCAGCATGGACATCATCAGCCTGGGTGGAGAAAGCAGTGTTGAGATCTGTCACCTGAAGACATCTGGTGGTAGAAACTGGAACTGCTGACATGGGACACCCAGAAGCTGGAGCTGGGACAGCAGGAAGGTCATCTGCGGCGGCAGGCATCTCAGCAAAGGAAGAAAGCAGGCACTTCTCTGGCTGACCCTCTGTAGCTGGGGGCGCTGTGGAGCGCATGATGATGACTGCAGGAGCTGTAACTTCTTCACTGCTGATAGCTGAAGGATTGTTGTTCCTGGACTGACCTGTAGCTCTTGGGGGCGCTGTTGCGCTGGCGGTGGTAACCTCTGTAGCTGGCAGGGCGTTCTCACCGGACAGCCTGGGCCTCGTAGCAGGTGGTCCTGGATACTCCGCAGGACGATCAGCAGCATTAGATAAGGGGTCAGGCCCCTTCAAGAGAGTCCCTTTTGTAGCCGGGGCTAAGGGAGATATAGTGACAGTCACTGTGATATAGGCCCTGGGGGCCACGGTACTCACATCCGCGGTGGCAGCCGCTGTGGAGAATCCGCCATTGGAGACTGCGTACAGGAGACAGCAGTAAGCGGTGCAGCAGCTGGAGGTGCCCGAGGCTCGTGGGCAGACCATGTGACACTTGGTTCCTCATTTCGGCGACGGTACAGCATGTCGGCAGGACAGGAGACAGCACGTGGAGAAATCCAAGATGGCCGATTAACCTCTCTGATGCTGGATGGCGGTTGCGCTGACTCTGAGGTACCTCGTGGGCTCTTCACTGGCGTTGCAGTACGGGAGAGTTTCGCGCCAGAGGGCGGAGCTTGAGTCTTTCCCGCCAGGAGCTGTGGCGGACTGAATTTTCTGCTGCGCCACAGCGCACTGAGGCAGGAGCGATGTCTCTGGGTTTCCCGCCAGTGAAAGTTTTGGCGGGCTGGTATTACTTGCTGCGCCACAGTTTCGTGAGGTAAATGCTTCAGGCGCGGCAGCGCCGGATGTAGCAGAGCTGACAAAGTTCTTTGCAGAGTTTAACCTCTTGAGTGCTGGAGCGGAGCTCGACAGCACGTGGCAGCAGTAACACAGTTCAATGCAGAAACGCACAATCACTTGGGCCTATACCTGAATGGTAGCAGGGTTAGGCAGCACAGTAGTTTTTCAATAAAGCATAGTCTCTAGTGCCAGAATAAGGCACAGAAGTATATATCCTGTTCGTGACGCCACTTGCAACATCCCCCACCGGGGCCTAGCCTTTTCTTGGGGCCTGGAGTCAGCCGGGGCCCGCAGTACCTGAGTGGCTGGCGGTTGCGGCATAGGCACGCTAGTGTCACGGTGCTTGGTATGGGGAACCGGAGGGCTGTCCTACAGCCTGGCAGGTCTCCAGTAGGGTGGTGTTGGCAAGAAATTATGAGGGAGAGGCTGCTATAGCGGATCTCCCTGGGGCAACCCTTTAGTGTCTAGAGTATGGGTCTCTGTGTGGTGGACAGGGTGCCTGTGATGATGGCAGCCGTAGTAGCAGGGACCAGACGGAGGCAGAGGTTGAACAAAAACAACTTACAGTTCTTTATTGGAACCGACAGGAACAGCAGCAACGTGCCTTTAACAGAGTAGTGGAGGGCTGAGATGCAGTTGGAGGGAGCCACAGGATGTAGAAGGTAGGATGATACCCCTTTCCTCACTAAACTAGCTATTAGTTCCACTCTTCCGGCAGGGGCTAGGCTCTTCCTGCTCTGGTCTGGTATGCTAGCTGTACAGAGTCTGTACTGGAGTAACTCCAGTCTGCTACTGCAGACTCCTAGGTCTGACTGCTTTCTACTCTCTTCTGAGAGAGAACTGTTCTGCAGACCCTCTGGTCTGACTGGAACTGAGCTCTAGAACATTCCTGGCCAGGGGTTTTGTTACTCCCACTGGTCAGGTGGTGGCTACTCCTCCAATTACATCTCAGCTTACAATACATTAGGATAGTACATGTGATTGGATGACACATGTTACATCACACAAAACAATTAACTCCTGCCTTGCCAGGCAGGATCTACTACTGCAGTGTTCCCCTGTGTCCTATAAGGACTATGTAGTGTGATGTAGTGACATGCTGTGGGGCTGACTAGACCCTACACAGGCTGCAAGCTACATGGTGGGACGTATTCGCAACCACTCCTCCGCCTTGCATCGGCCAGGGTGTTGCACATAGAACCTCACTTCTTTTTCCCTATGACAGAAGAGAGTCTCCTCTTTTATATGAATCTAACAATGTGTTTCTAAGTGTCAGGAAAACGGAGATATTGGGGCAGATTTACTTACCCGGCCCATTCGCGATCCAGCGGCGCGTTCTCTGCGCTGGATTCGGGTCCGGCTGGGATTTAAGATGGTAGTTCCTCCGCCGTCCACCAGGTGGCGCTGCTGCGCCGAAAATAATCTTAACGCCCCGGAATGCACCATCCCATAGCAGGTGAAGGTAAGCGCTTCCCAAGCGACACATTTCGGTTTTTAAATGTGGCGGTTTTTCCGAATACGTCGGGTTTTCGTTCGGCCACGCCCCCCGATTTCTGTCGCGCGCATGCCGGCCCCGATGCGCCACAATCCGATCGCGTGCGCCAAAAACCCGGGGCAATTCATGTACAAGCGGCGCAAATCGGAAATATTCGGGTAACACGTCGGGAAAACGCGAATCGGGCCGTTAGTAAATGACCCCCATTAACTGTTAAACTGCCGTTGGGAGTAATTTCTATATATAAAAATGGCACCTGATATTCTCACTATAACCTGAATATCTCTGGATCCCTGGCACCTAGAAACACAATTCAAGATTCATTTGACTCATTTGAAAGAAGAGATTCTCCCCTTTCAGGGGGCCTTGGGCAAATGCCCACTTTGCCTACCCATAGCGCCGGCCCTGCCGGCGATGCTTATTCCTTATTTATCTATTTATGAAAAGCTAAAAGATCCATTGTTCCGGTGTTCCGGTGAGCCAATGGTTACATAGATAAAAGTTTTGGGTCCTCAGTTGATGATGATACTTGGGAGCTTACGCAACTTCTCAGGCCTGGGATTGTTGAGAGTTGAGGACTCTCCCCCTTCATTTATTTATCCGTGTTTACCAATAACTGGGGGGGGGGGGGCGGTTCTGGAATAGAAGGACCGAAATAATCACAAATTCTTCAGCACTGCAAGAAAATGGGATTATATCTGCCCCCCTGTTACCCCCCATCTATGGGGTTATACAAGGTTCTGTAGTCAGACCCCCCCCTTACCCGCCTGTTACCCCCCATCTATGGGGTTATACAAGGTTCTGTAGTCAGACCCCCCCTCTTACCCCCCTGTTACCCCCATCTATGGGATTATACAGGGTTCTGTAGTCAGACCCCCCCTCTTACCCCCCTGTTACCCCCATCTATGGGATTATACAGGGTTCTGTAGTCAGACCCCCCACTTACCCCCCTGTTACCCCCCATCTATGGCATTATACAAGGTTCTGTAGTCAGACCCCCCCCCCCCCACTTGCCCACCTGTTACCCCCGATCTATCGGGTTATACAAGGTTCTGTAGTCAGACCCCCCCACCTACCCCCCCACCTACCCCCCATCTATGGGGTTATACAAGGTTCTGTAGTCAGACCCCCCCCCCACTTACCCCCCCGTTACCCCCCATCTATGGGGTTATACAAGGTTCTATAGTCAGACCCCCCCGTTACCCCCCATCTATGCTGTTATACAAGGTTCTAAAGTCAGACCCCCCCCCACTTACCCCCCTGTTACCCCCCATCTATGGGGTTATACAAGGTTCTATAGTCAGACCCCCCCGCACTTACCCCCCCGTTACCCCCCATCTATGGGGTTATACAAGGTTCTGTAGTCAGACCCCCCCCCCCACTTACCCGCCTGTTACCCCCCATCTATGGGGTTATACAAGGTTCTGTAGTCAGACCCCCCCTCTTACCCCCCTGTTACCCCCCATCTATGGGATTATACAGGGTTCTGTAGTCAGACCCCCCACTTACCCCCCTGTTACTCCCCATCTATGGCATTATACAAGGTTCTGTAGTCAGACCCCCCCCTCTTACTCCCCTGTACCCCCCATCTATGGGGTTATACAAGGTTCTGTAGTCAGACCCCCCCACTTACCCCCCTGTTACCCCCCATCTACGGGGCTATACAAGGTTCTGTAGTCAGACCCCCCCCCCCTCTTACCCCCCAGTTACCCCCCATCTATGGGGCTATACAAGGTTCTATAGTCAGACCCCCCCCCCCCACTTACCCCCCATCTATGGGGTTATACAAGGTTCTGTAGTCAGACCCCCCCCTGTTACCCCCCTGTTACCCCCCATCTATGGGGTTATACAAGGTTCTGTAGTCAGACCCCCCCCCTTACCCCCCGTTACCCCCCATCTATGGGGTTATACAAGGTTCTGTAGTCAGACCCACCCCCCCTTACCCCCCCCGTTACCCCCCATCTATGGGGTTATACAAGGTTCTGTAGTCAGACCCCCCCCCTTACCCCCCCGTTACCCCCCATCTATGGGGTTATACAAGGTTCTATAGTCAGACCCCCCCTCTTACTCCCCTGTTACCCCCCATCTATGGGGTTATACAAGGTTCTGTAGTCAGACCCCCCCCCCTGTTACCCCCCTGTTACCCCCATCCTGTGGGGGTATTCGCAGCGTTACTTTTCGCAGGGTAGTAAACAAAATCCCAATCTATTGAAAACACAAAATACATTATTTTGTCATAAATTAGGGAGAATAAAATCTCATAAATCCCGGATGCGATTGCGTAACCGGCTGGCGGATAATTATTCGTAGAATCTGGAGATGATTAAAACTGATGATATATTTTTCCTGCCAAACTCATTAGAGCAACATTGAAAACATGAAATTTGAGGTTGGAGTGAAATATCATTATTTAGATGAGATTAGTAAAATACAGTGTAACCTATAGCAGGCAGCGTTACACAACGGCGCCCCTGTCTCCGCGCATTATGTAATGTAGTTATGTTTAGGACAAATGAATCATGCATCTCCTTTCCTCTAGTCCACCAGGGATGTTATCATGCATGTCTTCTTTCCTCTAGTCCACCAGGGATGTTATCATACATGTCTTCTTTCCTCTAGTCCACCAGGGATGTTATCATGCATCTCCTTTCCTCTAGTCCACCAGGGATGTTATCATACATGTCTTCTTTCCTCTAGTCCACCAGGGATGTTATCATGCATCTCCTTTTCTCTAGTCCACCAGGGATGTTATCATGCATCTCCTTTCCTCTAGTCCACCAGGGATGTTATCATGCATCTTCTTTTCTCTAGTCCACCAGGGATGTTATCATGCATCTCCTTTCCTCTAGTCCACCAGGGATGTTATCATGCATCTCCTTTCCTCTAGTCCACCAGGGATGTTATCATGCATCTCCTTTCCTCTAGTCCACCAGGGATGTTATCATGCATCTCCTTTCCTCTAGTCCACCAGGGATGTTATCATGCATCTCCTTTCCTCTAGTCCACCAGGGATGTTATCATGCATCTCCTTTCCTCTAGTCCACCAGGGATGTTATCATGCATGTCATCTTTCCTCTAGTCCACCAGGGATGTTATCATGCATCTCCTTTCCTCTAGTCCACCAGGGATGTTATCATACATGTCTTCTTTCCTCTAGTCCACCAGGGATGTTATCATACATGTCTTCTTTCCTCTAGTCCACCAGGGATGTTATCATGCATCTTCTTTCCTCTAGTCCACCAGGGATGTTATCATACATGTCTTCTTTCCTCTAGTCCACCAGGGATGTTATCATGCATCTCCTTTCCTCTAGTCCACCAGGGATGTTATCATACATGTCTTCTTTCCTCTAGTCCACCAGGGATGTTATCATGCATCTCCTTTCCTCTAGTCCACCAGGGATGTTATCATGCATCTCTTCTTTCCTCTAGTCCACCAGGGATGTTATCATGCATCTCCTTTCCTCTAGTCCACCAGGGATGTTATCATGCATCTCCTTTTCTCTAGTCCACCAGGGATGTTATCATGCATCTCCTTTCCTCTAGTCCACCAGGGATGTTATCATGCATCTCCTTTCCTCTAGTCCACCAGGGATGTTATCATGCATCTCCTTTCCTCTAGTCCACCAGGGATGTTATCATGCATCTCCTTTTCTCTAGTCCACCAGGGATGTTATCATGCATCTCCTTTCCTCTAGTCCACCAGGGATGTTATCATGCATCTCCTTTCCTCTAGTCCACCAGGGATGTTATCATGCATCTCCTTTCCTCTAGTCCACCAGGGATGTTATCATGCATCTCCTTTCCTCTAGTCCACCAGGGATGTTATCATTCATCTCCTTTCCTCTAGTCCACCAGGGATGTTATCATGCATCTCCTTTCCTCTAGTCCACCAGGGATGTTATCATGCATCTCCTTTCCTCTAGTCCACCAGGGATGTTATCATGCATCTCCTTTCCTCTAGTCCACCAGGGATGTTATCATGCATCTCCTTTCCTCTAGTCCACCAGGGATGTTATCATGCATCTCCTTTCCTCTAGTCCACCAGGGATGTTATCATGCATCTCCTTTCCTCTAGTCCACCAGGGATGTTATCATGCATCTCCTTTCCTCTAGTCCACCAGGGATGTTATCATGCATCTCCTTTCCTCTAGTCCACCAGGGATGTTATCATGCATGTCATCTTTCCTCTAGTCCACCAGGGATGTTATCATGCATCTCCTTTCCTCTAGTCCACCAGGGATGTTATCATGCATGTCATCTTTCCTCTAGTCCACCAGGGATGTTATCATGCATCTCCTTTCCTCTAGTCCACCAGGGATGTTATCATGCATCTCCTTTCCTCTAGTCCACCAGGGATGTTATCATGCATCTCCTTTCCTCTAGTCCACCAGGGATGTTATCATGCATCTCCTTTCCTCTAGTCCACCAGGGATGTTATCATGCATGTCATCTTTCTTCTAGTCCACCAGGGATGTTATCATGCATCTCCTTTCCTCTAGTCCACCAGGGATGTTATCATACATGTCTTCTTTCTTCTAGTCCACCAGGGATGTTATCATACATCTCTTCTTTCCTCTAGTCCACCAGGGATGTTATCATACATGTCGTCTTTCTTGTAGTCCACCAGGGATGTTATCATACATCTCTTCTTTCCTCTAGTCCACCAGGGATGTTATCATGCATCTCTTCTTTCTTCTAGTCCACCAGGGATGTTATCATACATGTCTTCTTTCTTCTAGTCCACCAGGGATGTTATCATGCATCTCTTCTTTCCTCTAGTCCACCAGGGATGTTATCATGCATCTCTTCTTTCCTCTAGTCCACCAGGGATGTTATCATACATGTCTTCTTTCTTCTAGTCCACCAGGGATGTTATCATACATCTCTTCATTCCTCTAGTCCACCAGGGATGTTATCATACATGTCTTCTTTCCTCTAGTCCACCAGGGATGTTATCATACATGTCTTCTTTCTTCTAGTCCACCAGGGATGTTATCATACATCTCTTCATTCCTCTAGTCCACCAGGGATGTTATCATACATCTCTTCATTCCTCTAGTCCACCAGGGATGTTATTGTACATCTCTTCTTTCTTCTAGTCCACCAGGGATGTTATCATACATGTCTTCTTTCTTCTAGTCCACCAGGGATGTTATCATACATGTCTTCTTTCTTCTAGTCCACCAGCGATGTTATTGTACATCTCTTCTTTCTTCTAGTCCACCAGGGATGTATCATGCATCTCTTCCTTTCTCTAGACCACCAGGGTTATTGTACATCTCTTCCTCTAGATCACCAGGTGATGAATATTTGATTTGTTCATCCTGATAATCCAGGGACATTACTCATAGACCCAGGCACCAGGACTGTGGTATCTTCTTGTATTTGTTATCCACGGCCTCCGTCCTTCTAAAATCAACTTTTAATTTATGCAAATGAGCCTGACAAGTTGTCGGGGGTGTTACCAGAGGCCCCCTGTACTGTAGCTTCCCAGGCTGTTACATTGAGGAGGAGCAATCCCGGTCCCACTGTGTGAAACGTTGCAGGCAGGGGGAGGGGGAAGTGCTGACAGAGCAGGGAGAGACAGTGTAACAGTCTATGAAACTACAGCACGGAGGGGCTCTGGTGACACTCCAAGAACACTTGCCTATGGATAGGGTCTGACTTGTTTGGTGGGAAAACCCTTTCATGTATTGGCACTGGATCCCTCCGTTTTGTGTCTATGTGTAAAGCACGTTGTATCATTTCCTCCACCTCCTGAATAATTCGCTGTTCCTCCTCCTGTATCTGTGAGTGCAGTGCAGTAACAATCCTGTAACATCTCCAGCTCCGGAGCCGGGAATAACATTCCCTTTATCTATCCCAGCAGATGCCTCTCTAGAGCCGAGCGAAAATCATTTCTTTTTTTATTGAAACTATTGGGGAAAACCTGAGGATTAGTCTGGAACGGAGCGTCTAATCACCAAGACCCGAAAACCGAATAACAAAATAATAACGGAAATAAGAATAAAAATAGTTGCAGGGTTTAGCTTCACATTTTAGGGCTTTCGAGGAATCTCCCATCACAACCATCCTGATAACCGGGGACATTACTCCTAGATCCAGGCACCGGGACTGTGGGATTTTCTTGTATGTGTTATCTTTCTAAAATCAACTATTGAATTATGCTAATGAGTCTGGAGGGTTACTGGGAGAGTTACCAGAGTTCCTCCATGCTGCAGCTTCACAGACTTAGGGTAAATTCACACAAGTGTCGGGTACATACATCCCCCATAGACGCCAATGGCCGCACAGAGCGATACAGTGGTTGCACACGTGTCCTATCTTTCCCCGTGTTACGGGGCCGTGCACAATGCGTGGCTGTGGAGAGGGGAGGGGTCACTGGTGGGCATATGTTTGTGTGTATGTAGCCTTACACTGTGCAGGAGCCTCCCCCCTACTCCCTCAGTACTTCCCCCCTGTCTCTGCCTTCTGTAATCTTACACAAATGCTCCTGCTCAGTGTAACGGTCCATTAAGCTGCAGCATGGAGGGGCTCTGGTAACGCCTCCAAAGCCCTTCTGATTCATTAACATAATTATAATTGATGCCATGGATAACTCATATAAGAAGATCATTAGTGATGTCCCTGGTTTATCAGGATGGATTTTGTGTCACTCTTTCCAGTCTTATCCGTTGGCGGCTTCTCCCAGCAGCAGGGGGCAGCATTTTATTCCGTGCTTCCGCTCTTTACGCTTCAGGACAAGACAAACCCTGGAGCTTTTTATATTTATAGGAATTCCTCGGCTTATCTATAAAATATCGCGGATCCCCGAGCGTCGGCTCCATGTCAGGCGAGACAAGTTGTTTCCATGTAAATTGTAAGAGTTACACTTCTCCCTGGCAGAGAATTCCGGGCTCCCGGCAGCCGTCCAGAGGGAAGAGATGGAAGTCCTGGCAGAGTTACAGCGCGTCCGGGCTCCGACACCGCGATCACAACCGGATCCACTGCACGAAGAAGAGATGAGTTTTACTTCACGCAGAAAGTGGAATATTTTGTCCTTTTCCCGCTGCTGATCTCTGGTGTCGGAGGTTACTATGGTGTTGGGGTTGCTATGGTTATTCCAGACTTTGCTCCGCTTCGGGCAGCCATCGGTTTTGACCTCGCGGACGCTTAATATTTCAGCTGCTCATGTTTCTCGCCCTTAACGGAACAATAGATATAAAAGAAAAATCTTTCATAAGGAACGAGGGAATAATCCGGAGATAAATAGAAAGCGGCGGAGCAGCCGGGGCTCCATCCATAATAAGTCATCCAGACCGGGAGCCCCGGAGACTGATACTATGTATCCATCTCTCGCTATCCGCATAATGACACAATATCGTAGCTAATTCGTTATATGAGAGTTTTACTACTTAAAGGAAATCTCCCATCACAGTCCATCCGGATAAACCCGGGACATTACCCATAGATCCGGCACCGGGGACATTACTCACAGATCCAGGCACCGGGGACATTACCCATAGATCCGGCACCGGGGACATTACTCATAGATCCAGGCACCGGGGACATTACTCACAGATCCCGGGAACCGGGGACATTACCCACAGATCCCGGCACCGGGGACATTACCCACAGATCCCGGCTCCGGGGACATTACTCATAGATCCCGGCACCGGGGACATTACCCATAGATCCGGCACCCGGGACATTACTCACAGATCCCGGCTCCGGGGACATTACTCACAGATCCCGGCACCGGGGACATTACCCACAGATCCCGGCACCGGGGACATTACCCATAGATCCGGCACCGGGGACATTACCCGCAGATCCAGGCACCGAGGACATTACTCATAGATCCAGGCACCGAGGACATTACTCATAGATCCCGGCACCGGGGACATTACTCACAGATCCAGGCACCGAGGACATTACTCATAGATCCCGGCACCGGGGACATTACCCACAGATCCCGGCACCGGGGACATTACTCATAGATCCGGCACCGGGGACATTACTCATAGATCCCGGCACCGGGGACATAACTCACAGATCCCGGCACCGGGGACATTACTCATAGATCCCGGCACCGGGGACATTACTCACAGATCCCGGCACCGGGGACATTACTCACAGATCCCGGCACCGGGGACATTACTCACAGATCCCGGCACCGGGGACATTACTCACAGATCCCGGCACCGGGGACATTACCCACAGATCCCGGCACCGGGGACATTACCCATAGATCCCGGCACCGGGGACATTACCCATAGATCCGGCACCGGGGACATTACCCATAGATCCAGGCACCGAGGACATTACTCATAGATCCCGGCACCGGGGACATTACCCACAGATCCCGGCACCGGGGACATTACCCACAGATCCCGGCACCGGGGACATTACTCACAGATCCAGGCACCGGGGACATTACCCACAGATCCCGGCACCGGGGACATTCCTCATAGATCCGGCACCGGGGACATTACCCACAGATCCCGGCACCGGGGACATTACTCATAGATCCGGCACCGGGGACATTACTCATAGATCCGACACCGGGGACATTACTCACAGATCCCGGCACCGGGGACATTACCCATAGATCCGGCACCGGGGACATTACTCATAGATCCGGCACCGGGGACATTACTCATAGATCCGACACCGGGGACATTACTCATAGATCCGGCACCGGGGACATTACTCATAGATCCCGGCACCGGGGACATTACTCACAGATCCCGGCACCGGGGACATTCCTCACAGATCCGGCACCGGGGACATTACCCATAGATCCGGGCACCGGGGACATTACTCATAGATCCAGGCACCGGGGACATTACTCATAGATCCAGGCACCGGGACATTACTCACAGATCCAGGCACCGAGGACATTACTCATAGATCCAGGCACCGGGGACATTACTCATAGATCCAGGCACCGGGACATTACTCATAGATCCGGCACCGGGGACATTACTCATAGATCCAGGCACCGGGGACATTCCTCATAGATCCGGCACCGGGGACATTACTCATAGATCCCGGCACCGGGGACATTACCCACAGATCCAGGCACCGGGGGCATTCCTCATAGATCCGGCACCGGGGACATTACTCATAGATCCGGCACCCGGGACATTACTCACAGATCCCGGCACCGGGGACATTACCCACAGATCCAGGCAACGGGGACATTACCCATAGATCCAGGCACCGGGGACATTACTCACAGATCCAGGCAACGGGACTGGCATCATATTTATGTATACAGGCGGTTCCCTACTTAAGGACACCCAACTTACAGACGACCCATAGTTAAAGATGGACCCCTGTGACCTCTGGTGACCTCTCTGGATGTTACTATAGTCCCCGGCTGCAATGATCAGAAGTAAAGTTTCTGCAATGAAGCTTTATGGATAATCCTTGGTCCCAATACAGTAAAACATTTAGAAACTCCAATTGTCACTGGGGCCAAAGGGTTATTTTTGTCTGGAGCTACAATTATAAAATATACAGTTTAAACTTACATACAGTCTGTATATATAAAGAGTTAGAAGCCCGAATGCCTGGACTGAGGGTGCAGATCAGAAAGGAGACTCTCTACATAATTAGATTAGAATTTTATTTATCTATATTTAGTCTATTTATATGATTATTTAAAAATGGTTCATTAACATATTTACATGAACATTGTTTATTTGGCACTAATTCATTTCTCAACATTAAGATCTCGATGTCTAAAGGGAATAATAAAATTCTCTGCCACCACTAGAGGGAGCTCATTGTACACGGTATCAGTAATATTACAGTGATCTCCCTCTGGTGGTGGCAGAGATCCTTTTATCCTATGAGCATGAAGTGGATTTGATTGTCTGTATTATAATCCAGTTATTTGGTGATGAATTGTGCCTGAAGTGTTACTTTTTTAGTTTTATTGGAACATTAAATGCTGTGGCAGGGACTTGATTTCCGTAGGTATTAATCCCATCGCTTTGTGTACTGGAGTCTTAAATGACGCTGACAGGTGGCAGGTATCAAAAAGATAAACTGGGTCAATTATCCCATTGATTATCCGTATTTATTCCATCATAACGTGTAACAGATAACAAGTCTATAATGGCTGCGGAGAACTGGAGGGAATTCGCTAATCTACGGTAAATATTATGCCTGATTAAGGTCTGTTTGTGAATAAACCCCCCGCGCGCCGACAGATTTCCACCGGTAAACGGATAAACTCGTCTGGAATAATAATGCTCAATGTAGATGGAAAATAATGCGGAACATTCCAGTCCGTAGTGGACCGGTCTATGAGTCACAGCGAGAGCCAATTAGTCGCCACACGGTTGATGATTGTGGATGTGAGATCGCGAGATCCCGTGTAAACAGCGCAGCGTGAAGCGTATCAGGGGGAGGACTATTTTGGATGTTTTTGAAAATTAGAGGCCTCTTAGTGTTTGTATTGTCGTCTGCTACAATGTATCACGTACGTAATTGTAGACCAAGACTTATACCCCAGTGAGAACGGCGGCCCCAAGCCGGAACGTCTGCAATTACCACAGGTCGGAGATACCGAGACCTTTCTAAACAGATAATTGGAACGTTGTCTCCCGATCCTCTCGCGACGGAGGGAAAACATATGGTCCGGTGAAGGATTCTGAGAACTAATTATTACCTGCGGAAAAATGACTTGTAACACATAGAAATCAATTATCTTTGGCTTAATAATTGGCCAAAGGTTTTTCCCAGTAGGAGAAGTTTTGTGGGACTGATTATTTTATGCTTTGTAACGCAGAGGGATTGTTCCATGATGACGACGATGGCTGCAAATTGGGGGCATGAAGAGGCGTCCGATTATGATACAAGAGCAGAAATGACTTGTGTCCATGAGATGCAGATGTTAGGCTCCGATCGCACATTTGTCAGGAGCCGCCATTGGGGATTCAGATCACTACAAATAAGGAGATGCAATAGTCACACTCAAGCCAGGATGCAGAGGTCTCCCCAAAACATACAGGTACCAGGATGCAGAGGTCTCCCCAAAACATACAGGCGCCGGGATGCAGAGGTCTCCCCAAAACATACAGGCGCCAGGATGCAGAGGTCTCCCCAAAACATACAGGCGCCAGGATGCAGAGGTCTCCCCAAAACATACAGGTACCAGGATGCAGAGGTCTCCCCAAAACATACAGGCGCCGGGATGCAGAGGTCTCCCCAAAACATACAGGCGCCAGGATGCAGAGGTCTCCCCCAAAACATACAGGCACCAGGATGCAGAGGTCTCCCCAAAACATACAGGCGCCAGGATGCAGAGGTCTCCCCAAAACATACAGGCACCAGGATGCAGAGGTCTCCCCCAAAACATACAGGCGCCGGGATGCAGAGGTCTCCCCAAAACATACAGGCACCGGGATGCAGAGGTCTCCCCAAAACATACAGGCGCCAGGATGCATAGGTCTCCCCAAAACATACAGGCGCCAGGATACAGAGGTCTCCCTAAAACATACAGGCGCCGGGATGCAGAGGTCTCCCCCAAAACATACAGGCACCAGGATGCAGAGGTCTCCCCAAAGCATACAGGCACCGGGATGCAGAGGTCTCCCCAAAACATACAGGCACCAGGATGCAGAGGTCTCCCCAAAGCATACAGGCACCGGGATGCAGAGGTCTCCCCAAAACATACAGGCACCAGGATGCAGAGGTCTCCCCCAAAACATACAGGCACCAGGATGCAGAGGTCTCCCCAAAACATACAGGCACCAGGATGCAGAGGTCTCCCCAAAACAAACAGGCACCAGGATGCAGAGGTCTCCCCCAAAACAAACAGGCACCAGGATGCAGAGGTCTCCCCCAAAACATACAGGCACCAGGATGCAGAGGTCTCCCCCAAAACATACAGGCACCGGGATGCAGAGGTCTCCCCAAAACATACAGGCACCGGGATGCAGAGGTCTCCCCAAAACATACAGGCGCCAGGATGCAGAGGTCTCCCCAAAACATACAGGCACCGGGATGCAGAGGTCTCCCCAAAACATACAGGCACCGGGATGCAGAGGTCTCCCCAAAACATACAGGCACCAGGATGCAGAGGTCTCCCCCAAAACATACAGGCACCAGGATGCAGAGGTCTCCCCAAAACATACAGGCACCAGGATGCAGAGGTCTCCCCCAAAACATACAGGCACCGGGATGCAGAGGTCTCCCCAAAACATACAGGCACCGGGATGCAGAGGTCTCCCCCAAAACATACAGGCACCGGGATGCAGAGGTCTCCCCAAAACATACAGGCGCCGGGATGCAGAGGTCTCCCCAAAACATACAGGCGCCGGGATGCAGAGGTCTCCCCAAAACATACAGGCGCCGGGATGCAGAGGTCTCCCCAAAACATACAGGCACCGGGATGCAGAGGTCTCCCCCAAAACATACAGGCGCCAGGATGCAGAGGTCTCCCCAAAACATACAGGCACCAGGATGCAGAGGTCTCCCCAAAACATACAGGCACCAGGATGCAGAGGTCTCCCCAAAACATACAGGCACCGGGATGCAGAGGTCTCCCCAAAGCATACAGGCGCCGGGATGCAGAGGTCTCCCCAAAACATACAGGCACCGGGATGCAGAGGTCTCCCCAAAACATACAGGCTCCGGGATGCAGAGGTCTCCCCAAAACATACAGGCACCGGGATGCAGAGGTCTCCCCAAAACATACAGGCGCCGGGATGCAGAGGTCTCCCCAAAACATACAGGCGCCGGGATGCAGAGGTCTCCCCAAAACATACAGGCACCGGGATGCAGAGGTCTCCCCAAAACATACAGGCGCCGGGATGCAGAGGTCTCCCCAAAACATACAGGCGCCGGGATGCAGAGGTCTCCCCCAAAACATACAGGCACCGGGATGCAGAGGTCTCCCCAAAGCATACAGGCGCCGGGATGCAGAGGTCTCCCCAAAACATACTAGCACCAGGATGCAGAGGTCTCCCCAAAACATACAGGCACCGGGATGCAGAGGTCTCCCCAAAACATACAGGCGCCGGGATGCAGAGGTCTCCCCAAAACATACAGGCGCCAGGATGCAGAGGTCTCCCCAAAACATACAGGCGCCAGGATGCAGAGGTCTCCCCAAAACATACAGGCACCGGGATGCAGAGGTCTCCCCAAAACATACAGGCACCGGGATGCAGAGGTCTCCCCCAAAACATACAGGCACCGGGATGCAGAGGTCTCCCCAAAACATACAGGCGCCGGGATGCAGAGGTCTCCCCAAAACATACAGGCGCCGGGATGCAGAGGTCTCCCCAAAACATACAGGCACCGGGATGCAGAGGTCTCCCCCAAAACATACAGGCACCGGGATGCAGAGGTCTCCCCAAAGCATACAGGCGCCGGGATGCAGAGGTCTCCCCAAAACATACAGGCACCGGGATGCAGAGGTCTCCCCAAAACATACTAGCACCAGGATGCAGAGGTCTCCCCAAAACATACAGGCGCCGGGATGCAGAGGTCTCCCCAAAACATACAGGCGCCGGGATGCAGAGGTCTCCCCAAAACATACAGGCGCCAGGATGCAGAGGTCTCCCCAAAACATACAGGCGCCGGGATGCAGAGGTCTCCCCAAAACATACAGGCGCCGGGATGCAGAGGTCTCCCCAAAACATACAGGCGCCGGGATGCAGAGGTCTCCCCAAAACATACAGGCGCCGGGATGCAGAGGTCTCCCCAAAACATACAGGCGCCAGGATGCAGAGGTCTCCCCAAAGCATACAGGCACCGGGATGCAGAGGTCTCCCCAAAACATACAGGCACCAGGATGCAGAGGTCTCCCCAAAACATACAGGCACCGGGATGCAGAGGTCTCCCCAAAACATACAGGCGCCGGGATGCAGAGGTCTCCCCAAAACATACAGGCGCCAGGATGCAGAGGTCTCCCCAAAACATACAGGCGCCAGGATGCAGAGGTCTCCCCAAAGCATACAGGCACCAGGATGCAGAGGTCTCCCCAAAACATACAGGCACCGGGATGCAGAGGTCTCCCCAAAACATACAGGCACCGGGATGCAGAGGTCTCCCCAAAACATACAGGAGCCAGGATGCAGAGGTCTCCCCAAAACATACAGGCGCCAGGATGCAGAGGTCTCCCCAAACATACAGGCGCCAGGATGCACAGGTCTCCCCAAAACATACAGGCACCGGGATGCAGAGGTCTCCCCCAAAACATACAGGCACCAGGATGCAGAGGTCTCCCCCAAAACATACAGGCACCGGGATGCAGAGGTCTCCCCAAACATACAGGCGCCAGGATGCACAGGTCTCCCCAAAACATACAGGCACCGGGATGCAGAGGTCTCCCCCAAAACATACAGGCGCCAGGATGCAGAGGTCTCCCCAAAACATACAGGCACCGGGATGCAGAGGTCTCCCCAAAACATACAGGCACCGGGATGCAGAGGTCTCCCCAAAACATACAGGCACCGGGATGCAGAGGTCTCCCCAAAACATACAGGCGCCGGGATGCAGAGGTCTCCCCAAAACATACAGGCACCGGGATGCAGAGGTCTCCCCAAAACATACAGGCGCCGGGATGCAGAGGTCTCCCCAAAACATACAGGCGCCAGGATGCAGAGGTCTCCCCAAAACATACAGGCGCCAGGATGCAGAGGTCTCCCCAAAGCATACAGGCACCGGGATGCAGAGGTCTCCCCAAAACATACAGGCGCCAGGATGCAGAGGTCTCCCCAAAACATACAGGCGCCAGGATGCAGAGGTCTCCCCAAAACATACAGGCGCCGGGATGCAGAGGTCTCCCCAAAATATACAGGCACCAGGATGCAGAGGTCTCCCCAAAACATACAGGCGCCGGGATGCAGAGGTCTCCCCAAACATACAGGCACCGGGATGCAGAGGTCTCCCCAAAGCATACAGGCGCCGGGATGCAGAGGTCTCCCCAAAACATACAGGCACCAGGATGCAGAGGTCTCCCCAAAACATACAGGCACCAGGATGCAGAGGTCTCCCCAAAACATACAGGCGCCAGGATGCAGAGGTCTCCCCAAAACATACAGGCGCCAGGATTAGGACCATGAGCTTCCTCCCCGGTGGAATGAGATTTTTTGCTATTAAAATACATCAACATCAAAAACTATTTACAAGTTATGCTGTAATTTCCAAACTCTGTTGGTACCTGTCAGTTCTCTGCTGATGGACAATTCCCATAAAGGGAACCGGTCTCTTCATTTATCTATGACAAATCTCCCCCAAAGTCAGGAAAATTTGACTCTTCTCATCCCATTTTAACATGAGATGAGTCAAGTTTAGTGGTGGCATGGGAGTCGTCACTTCAGAAACCTCTATTTTGATTTTCTGTCATCTTAAATGTAAGTATTTCATCTTCCAGATCACTTCAGGCTTATCATGCTGTGAGCTACAGAACTTGGCATAGAAGTAGTTAAACATTAGGCAGGAACTGGATCTGCTGTTTGCATTTCCACCTACGTCTTCAGCTTTCTGTATCTCTGGTTCTGTAGCTCACAAAGCCGTAAGCCTGGTGTGATTTGAAAGATGAGATTTAATATGACACCAGCAGAATGTTTCTAGGTGCTACAGAAGACAGAGGCTCCTGAAGTGACACTCCCCCTGCAGCCACTAAACTTGACTCATCTTGTATTAAAATTTGTGTCATATTTGCCTGACTTTGGGGGAGGATTTTTATAGGTAAATGGGTGAGATGTCACATAGAATAAGGAATTCTAGAAAAGAAGTTTATCCCTTACCTGAGGGGGGTAGTAGTTTAGTCAGGTAAAATCTGATGACCGGCTCTCTTTAAGCTTAACCAAAACCCTATAAGGCAACTTCCCTTGGATAATGTCCACGAGACCTGAAGCTCCTGTGGTTCTTGTAAACTGAACTTTTCTAACTTTGATTTAGGTTTGCACCTGGTCCTGTGACATATCACACAGCGGCTGCCAACGTAAGATACCACATTGGGTTATGACTGAGTGCCCAGAAGATTGTCAGCCTCCACCAATGGAATCCCAGGGTTTGGCCAACTCTTCTGTTATGTGTTCGGGTGACCTAGAGGAGGTAATAACCGGTGTAGGACAGATTTTATCGTGTGCACAAGATGAAGAGAAACTTCTTGAGAATTTCCCAAAAGTGGCTGAGACCTTAAATGATTTCATCCTCGGAGGATTGTAGCCAAGTTTTGTTACATTGTCATTGATTTAGAATGTTTCACTTCCTAACGGGGCGGATATTTCTCTCCTCTGAAGTTACGGGGAAAAGATTTCTTCTTGTTCGGAGAAGAACTTACTAAAGAATCATAAAGGTCATCGCTCTCATGGACACAAGAAATTCACCTGTATATTCCGAGATCTAAACCCAATCGTAGTGAATGGCCCCCAAGACAAGTAAATATTGCTATCTGCTTCATCCTATTGTTCTGTAATGCGGTGATTATACGTTTCCATATATGAAGATATAAATCCGAGCAAATCCCAGTGCGAGATCCTAAACTGATATCAAGTAAAATGTCGCAGTTTCTCCCATACAAAGGTTTTTAATGTTACTTTTTATAATATAAAATAGGAAATAAAATCGTTTTTAAGCATCTTGATGGCAATAAAAGATAATTATGTTCACAGATTGCTGCAAATCCAAGTCTTACACCAAATCACCAGGGGACCAATTACAATGACTGAAATATTTAAAAAACTCAGCCGAGGGAATTGTATCATAAAGTCGTAGAATCTGCCGCCTCCAAAAAGCAATCGTTCCGCTGGAAGTAAAAGGAAATCAATGCAACGGATGGAAAAGGTTCTCCAGGTTCCAGGGGTTCAGTCTTTTCTCATCGCTGTGGACCAATAAAATAGATAACACTTATGTCACAGGAATATTATCAGTATCATATAAAGGTCCTCACCAGGGCCGCTGCCAGCAATGGGAGTACCGGGGCAGGTGCCGGGGCCCAGAGCTGCTGGGGGGCACATAAGGCTGCATATAAGGAATCCATGGAAGTTAGGGGGGCTGTATCTAATGATTCCATAAGGTGTGGCGGGGGCTTATATAAAATAACCATGAGGGGGCTACTTGGTATAAACAAGGGAACAGGAGACTATTCTAGTTTATTGACTTATTAATGCTGCCATGTGAGTTCACTGCAAAGGGGCCACTGAGGCTCTGTCACCCAGGGGCCTACTGAGGGTCTGTCACCCAGGGGCCTACTGAGGGTCTGTCTCCCAGGGGCCTACTGAGGGTCTGTCACCCAGGGGCCTACTGAGGGTCTGTCACCCAGGGGCCTACTGAGGGTCTGTCACCCAGGGGCCTACTGAGGGTCTGTCACCCAGGGGCCTACTGAGGGTCTGTCACCCAGGGGCCCTCTGATACCCGGAGCCGAACCTGGTCTTGACTAATGGATACAGTTACTGGATAGTATCTGTAACAGGGTCCGTATAACATGTACAATATAGTGTCTCACTTTGGAGAGTCATGTATTTTTAGGCTCTCAGTCCCAGGGGGCCCATAAAGTCCAAACTATAATTTTAGAACGTTGATCCAGAGAAAAGCAAAAACTTATGAGGTTAATATCAAGTGGCCGGTAGTGGAGATACCTTTCCTTCGCCCCTCCAATCTGTCAGATGGGACAATCGTTATCACACAGGTGAAGAGGAGCCCCCGAGGGCCTAGGTGTAAAATTATAATGTACTGTTCATTCAGGTGGAGTCTAATTTTGCCTCGTAAATGTCTTCTTTCCAAACTGAACAACCCCAAGTTTGACAACTCTTCCTTGTTCTCTCATCCACCATTTCCCTAAATTACCTTGGTTGTCATTTTCTGCATCTGCCCTTGTTAGTCCATGTACTTCTTTACACCGGTGGCCCAAGTTGTTCTCTCTCTCGTAAGATTGTGAAAAGTTTTATCCATAAATACCAAGAGAAACGGGACCTGAACCTTAGGCTGGGCATCCTCCGTTTGGCAGCACCGACTAATCCGGACATGTTGCTTGACATGCTACACCGCAGCCAATCGGATAATATTATGCCACTACCATGTGATTGGGTGTGTCCTCCTGGCCAATCACAGCCCTGCCTAGTTGCTAGGGGCATAAAGCTGTCTGATTGGCTGAACCTAAACATTGGGTCTGCTCATTTTCTAGTGGTCAGTTTCCTCTGTGCCTAAAGTTCAGGTCCATTCATCTCCGTTTACCTCGATAAGCTGCTTCTCTATTTACTACTACCGGCCGCTTAGAGTTCACGGGGCTCCCAGGGTTGTCACATTTTGTTATAGTATTTGTTGATACAGTATTTTAAGGTTTGACATTTGTTTCCTCTGATTCTAGGAATGACCTGCCAAGCAAGGACGTCGTACACGGAGGATGAGGTTTTATGGGGCCATCGCTTCTTCCCGGTGATATCGCTAGAGGAAGGCTTCTTCAAAGTAGACTACTCCCAGTTCCACGCAACGTTTGAAGTTCCCACTGCACCTTATAGTGTGAAGGAACAGGAGGAGATGCTCCTGATATCTTCACCAATTATAGCACCAGCGGTCAGCAACAGCAAAGATAAAAACAGTTCTGTAGACACTCTGGATAGTCTGGATGACATTAGCACAAAAATGCCTCCAAAACTCCAGAAAATGACTGGCCGAGAGGACCTGCCCAGGAAACTGCTCCGGATGAGCTCCACCACCTCGGAGAAAGCCTACAGCATGGGGGACCTGCCGATGAAACTGCAACGAATAAGCTCAGTCCCAGGGAACTCCGAAGAAAAACTGGTCATTAAGACAACAAAGATGATATCGGATCCGATGAGCCAATCAGTAGCAGATTTACCGCCAAAGCTCCAAAGATTGTCCGGGGGCGGCAGGATGGATGGGAATCTGCCGCCAAAACTAAGGAAAATGAATTCTGATCGATTTACATAGCAGAAACTTTTTAGGCATGAATTACATATGGGCTGAAATAAATCCCTGTAATGGAGAAGGATCCAAACCCTCGCGTCTGGAGATCCGGATGCCTGGAGGGGCTTGGCGGGAGCGGTCATGGGGTCAGGACTGTGTTGTGTGTATATATAGCGCTTTCATAAGGGACCTGATATGTTTTTACGGTCTTTCTAGAACTGAAGTAATACTGGCATGTAGTATCACATCGAGCATGCAATAATAGTCTGCAGATTTTGCATATAGTTTTATGGCATGAAACTTACTTTATATTGTATAATCTAAGAAAAAAAATATTCTATAGTAAAAAAAAAGGAAAAGGGGCGTTATCCTCCCCGGATATTTTTTAAAACTAGCAAATCATAAGAAAGGGCAAAGTTTTATTTCTGATGATCTATTATTTGGATATAGATTGTAAATATTTGTCCATCTCCGTCCAATCATGAAACAGAAATTCTAATTATTCTGTGATACAATATTTATTATTATTATTAACCTCTTATATGATTCCTAAGCTAAAGTGCCTATAATAACAGCCCCTCCGGAAAATCCACTGGAAAAACATGAATAGAAAACTTTGTGTCTTTCTGTGTTATTTTTGGGCTGCACTTTGTGTCATTTTCTCTTCTCCTCCTATGAGCAGCAGGTTCTCAGCCTCCCCTATAGATACTATACATTGGTAATCAGAGACACTCCCCTAAGCTTAGGGGTGGACCCAGGGGTGTGACTAGGAGTGGCAAAGCCCCATAGCAGACTTCTGAATGGGGCCCCCTCCCAGTAAGAAAAATAGACATATTGTTCAGATTATGTAACTGTGTTACAATCACACACATTTATATGACGCATAAACATACATACAGTATATACACATCATTTATACATGCAACATATACACACATACAACATATACACACATACATTTAGTACCATATACACATGCATATAGTACATATACACACATACATATAGTACCATATACACACATACATATAGTACCATATACACACATACATATAGTACCATATACACACATACATATAGTACCATATACACATGCATATAGTACCATATACACATGCATATAGTACCATATACACACATACATATAGTACCATATACACACATGCATATAGTACCATATACACACATACATATAGTACCATGTACACACATACATATAGTACCATATACACACATACATATAGTACCATATACACACATGCATATGGTACCATATACACATGCATATAGTACCATATACACATGCATATAGTACCATGTACACACATACATATAGTACCATATACACACATACATATAGTACCATATACACACATGCATATGGTACCATATACACATGCATATAGTACCATATACAAATGCATATAGTACCATATACACACATACATATAGTACCATATACACACATACATATAGTACCATATACACACATACATATAGTACCATATACACACATACATATAGTACCATATACACACATACATATAGTACCATATACACACACATACATATAGTACCATATACACACATACATATAGTACCATATACACATGCATATAGTACCATGTACACACATACATATAGTACCATATACACACATACATTTAGTACCATATACACACATACATATAGTACCATATACACACATACATATAGTACCATATACACACATACATTTAGTACCATATACACACATGCATTTGGTACCATATACACACATGCATTTGGTACCATATACACACACATACATATGGTACCATATACACACACATACATATGGTACCATATACACACATGCATATGGTACCATATACACACATACATTTGGTACCATATACACACATGCAGCATATACACATTACATACACACACATATAGATCATATATACACCCAATACTTGAGATGCTGGGGCCCCCTGACACTGTGGGCCCCACAGCAGCTGCTATGGCTGCTACCCCTGTAGTTACTCTCCTGGATGGACCAATCAGGAGCTGGGAGGAGTGTCCCGGGTTATAAAAATAAAATGAGCACAGAGAAAAGTAGAAAACTAAGAATCAGGGAAATTACATCCAAACCTGCATCAGTTCTTCATGTATTGTGAGGGTTTGTTTTATTCTTAGCTGTAGGATCATGTGTGATCGCTGATGGGGAACCCAAATGTGTCCGCTCAGCACTATTAAAGGGGTGTCCACTCTCAGCAAACAATTGATATGTTATCCCATTTTCAAAATATACTCCGTATCAGTTCCTCCACTTTTATAGATCTCTGCTTGCTGTCATTCGATAGGAAGCTTCATTGTTTACTTCCAGCGGATAGAAAATCTGTCTCTGGTCATGTGATGTCACACAGGTGCACGGCTCGTTAGTATCACAGAAAGTGACCACAGCTGTGTGATATAATGAGCCGCACACCTGTGTGATATAATGAGCCGCACACCTGTGTGATATAATGAGCCGTGCACCTGTGTGATATAATGAGCCGTGCACCTGTGTGATATAATGAGCCGTACACCTGTGTAATATAACGAGCCATGCACCTGTGTGATATAATGAGCTGTGTGATATATAACGAGCTCCTGTGTGATATATAATGAGCCGTGCACCTGTGTGATATAACGAGCCGTGTGCCTGTATGATATGAGCCGTGTGATATATAATGAGCCATGCACCTGTGTGATATATAACGAGCCGTGCACCTGTGTGATGTAACGAGCCGTGCACCTGTGTGATATATAATGAGCCATGCTCCTGTGTGATATAACGAGCCGTGCACCTGTGTGATATATAACGAGCCGCCCACCTGTGTGATATATAATGAGCCGTGCTCCTGTGTGATATAACGAGCCATGCTCCTGTGTGAGATATAACGAGCCGTGCACCTGTGTGATATATAACGAGCCGTGTACCTGTGTGATGTATAACGAGCCGTGCACCTGTGTGATATAATGAGCCGTGCACCTGTGTGATATATAACGAGCCGTGCACCTGTGTAATATAACGAGCCGTGCACCTGTGTGATGTAACGAGTCGTGCACCTGTGTGATATAACGAGCTGTGCACCTGTGTGATATATAACGAGCCGTGCACCTGTGTGATATATAACGAGCCGTGCACCTGTGTGATATATAATGAGCCGTGCACCTGTGTGATATATAACGAGCCCTGCTCCTGTGTGATATAACGAGCCATGCACCTGTGTGATATATAACGAGCCGCCCACCTGTGTGATATATAATGAGCCGTGCTCCTGTGTGATATAACGAGCCGTGCACCCGTGTGATATATAACGAGCCGTGCACCTGTGTGATGTAACGAGCCGTGCACCTGTGATATAACGAGCTGTGCACCTGTGTGATATATAACGAGCCGTGCACCTGTGTGATATAACGAGCCGTGCACCTGTGTGATATATAACGAGCCGTGCACCTCTGTGATGTAACGAGCCGTGCACCTGTGTGATATATAACGAGCCCTGCACCTGTGTGATATAATGAGCTGTGCACCTGTGTGATATATAACGAGCCGTGCACCTGTGTGATATATAACGAGCCGTGCACCTGTGTGATATATAACGAGCCGTGCACCTGTGTGATATATAACGAGCCGTGCACCTGTGTGATATATAACGAGCCGTGCACCTGTGTGATATATAACGAGCCGTGCACCTGTGTGATGTAACGAGCCGTGCACCTGTGTGACCATGGACAGATTCTATCCACTGGAAGTAACATAGAAGCTTCCTATAGCTCGACAGCAAGCAGAGATCCAGAAAACTGAGGAATTGATACAGAAAATATATTGGAAATTTATATAACTTTTACTTACACAAACAATATCAATTATCTGATGAAAGTGGACGATCCCTCTAATGACCTTTTCTTAGGATGTATGATGAGCTCCGTATTACTAGACCTCAGACGTCACATCCACTGGTCACAAGTGTTTGACGCCATTGAAATAATCTCAACTGAGTTGCAATTCTAAACTCAGCCACAATACAATGTCCAGCGCTGTGACAGGTGAGCGGGGAATCAGAGGTGGTCCCGGGGCTGGGACCCTTGGCAATCAGATATTGCACAACTAAACTAATAATAGAATTGGGGAAAGTTCCATGACCCCCCTCAAAGGCCTAAATCAGATTCAATGTAGGAATGGAGAGCTACAATAGAATCCAATGAAATCCATGGAATTCTCATTATGGCTCGGAACAACTTGTAGAGTTTACAAAGTTCTAAGGCCGAGAGCTGACGATAAACACACAACAAAATATGTCCTCTAACCCTAACCCTGATCATCCAAAAATAGACAAAATTATACTAAAAACCCAAACAAAAAACTCAAAAGTTTAAAGATTTAATTGAAAATTCAAGATAATAAGACAAACGACTTTTATTATTAAAATGGACATTTCAGGCCAAGACCTAAAAATATCTGATTAATTAGAATTTCTGTTTTTAATAACTTTCACTGGTCATTTCATTTTTTCCCGAATTCCATAGATTTTGGTTAAATTTTTCACCCTTCAAAACTACAATAATCATTATCATTTAATGTATACAAATTGTAATAGGATAAATGTTGCATAATCATCTGATAAATTATAACGATGATGGGAAGAAAAGTTTTTAGCTATTTTTGTTTTTTACATTTTTTTCAAATTCTATGTTCTATATAGAGAGACAATATTTAGAGATATAGAACGAGATACATTTTAACTCTGCCCTTAAAATTCAAAAAGCCATAGCAACATTTTACTTATGAATTATTGCATTTTATTGATTACATTTTGATCATTATTAATATTTTTTTAATTTGGATTTTTTTTTTTTCATGTTTTTAAGTAGGTTTCCAGATTTATTATAAGATTTGAGATCTAACGAGCTTGTATTAAAGTTATAACTAAACATTGCTAATCTTAGGTATAAGTGATTATATCTATCCGGACGTTACGATATTATGCAGTTTTCTATACTTGGATTTATTGATACTATTGTGCTACGAGCTTTTGTACTGTAAAGTTTGAACAGAAATCGTTGTATCATTGAAAGTGATGATGATACATTTTATAAAAATTAATTTTTAGTCAATAGAATGCAAAAATTACAAAAGAATTAAAAAAAAATATGTCCAGCCTAAAATAATCTACATAAATACTTTTATTTAAAAAAAAAAACTGGAACAAGCTTTAAAAAACCTTTAGATTTTTTGAGTATTTTTTTTTTTTTCTCGGATAGATACTGTGGGGGAGACTTATCAATCCGTTTACAGTGAAATCTGTCAAAAATGAATTGTCTGGGCCACA
Source organism: Engystomops pustulosus (assembly GCF_040894005.1). Classification (NCBI taxonomy): domain Eukaryota; kingdom Metazoa; phylum Chordata; class Amphibia; order Anura; family Leptodactylidae; genus Engystomops; species Engystomops pustulosus. Next base: position 124,752,221 of record NC_092418.1, on the reverse strand, counting down.
TTTCTCGAGGGTTTTAGACCGTTTCCAGGTACTTTTACGACTTGTAGGACAAAGGGGGCGTAACCTTTGAAAAGGGGGTGGGATTTTGTGCCGCAAAGTCTGTGCTTCAAAAATATTGCTAATGCATCAAAATATTTGCACCGCTTTCTGGCATGAATTGAGCCAACTAATAGGAGGGGCAATAGTGCAATAGTGATAAGATGGCGCTAATCTCGGGTGTCACCTCTATCATTGCCGGATTTATTTGCTCTGGGATTGTCGCTCCCCAATAACATCACAGGGAGTGGGGGTTCTCAGGACAATGGTTATGGTTGTAACCTGGGGGTGGTGGATGGGGGGAGCATTAGGGTTCAGTATCCAAACCCAAACCAAACTTTCAGATTCGGGTTTGGCGCCTGAACCTCAATGGGTCTGCTCAACCCTACTAGACCGTCTTACACTACACCAAATGTATCATCCGGCATCAGACACGTAGATAAACCCGGTGCAGCGTAATCTAACTCTGTACTTGTCTTTCGACACTTTTCGATAAATCTGCCTCCATGTATTTGTTCCTTCTTATGGTGTGGTGCTGGTTTTTAGGGGTGACAAGGCGTCTGTGAGGGTCGTGTATTATGCCCATTGTACAGGAAGCAAAGCACCGATGGAGGTGGAGGTTTACCCCTTACCTTGCCGCACTCCAAAGAAAGGGGGAGAGAAAAAATAAAATAAGGGGGAGTGAAATAAAAATCTTTCTATTCATATGTAAATCTTGTTACAATGGACTCCAGTCTCCGGTGTAGCCAATTGTTGCGAGGTGCATAACTTATGAGAAGACCTGGTCTTCATTCCTGCCCCCCCCCCCCCATGAGAAGAATAGACCTTCCTTTTACACACCGGTCACACGAGTTTTCTTCAATATGTTGCCCACTACATGAAGAAAATCTAAAACTCCCTAAAGCTGCCGGTTCTTCCTTTATCATAGATTTACAACATCCACATAGGACAGAAAATAATTACCCACAGACAGGAGCTGCCTTCCGGTGTTTCTGCGCTCTGATACATCGTGAGTAGAGATCAGTGGATCCAATGGTCGGGTTCAGGTTCAACCCCCTGACCCGATACAAAATATACCCCCCCTAGCACCTATCCATGGCTATGATTGGCCCAGAGATGTCGTGATCAGTGCCAGCACAGTGCCGGGTGTTACTGGTCGGGGAGGATTCAGCCGAACCTGAACTCTACACTTCTCTCCTTCGAGAACTAAATATGGGACACGTTCACGTCCAGCGAGTCTGATAAAGCTCGGATATTCCCTCCGTACACATTAGAGGGTTTTCCCGTCTCCCCAAAGTTTTGGATTTCTGTTACTTATTAGATTTTTTTGCACAGAATATAATTAAATGAGGTTTTTACAAGGGACTAAAATCTCTGGATCTTTGGTCAAAGAGGAAACAGGAACTCAGGAAGACAGAGAAACGTATCTGATGGCGCATTCATCCGCGTTCTGCACAGAAACTCTCACGTAGACGCATCTCATTAATTTATAACATAGTTTTGTCACATGAGCACCGAGAATTCTGGGTGGAATTGATTTCTAACCAGTTTTTTTGTTTAATGGTGGAAATTTTCTTAAGAGGGACCTATCACAAAGAGAATTTGGCAAATCTGCAGATAACATCTAAAAATTATATATATCTCTGTGTATGGAAATACTTGTGTGGTCACAACTAAAGGAGCAATGAGAAATAACCTTCTTTTTATGTGTATGCAAATCAGGGCAGGGGCGGATCCAGTTTACTGTTTTGTTCATAGGCAAAAATACTCGGACTTTTCTCTGATTATCCCTCCTCTAGTCCTCGTACACATGACTGTGTGCAGAGAGCGTGCACTAGACGCCCCAAGAGGGCCCCATAGCCTTCTATTAGACAGTTCCCGGTGCTGTGTGTGCACTGTGCGCTTGACTGCCAATAGTCTCTATCACTTGATATGTGCGAAGTGAGCGGCACTTACCTTTCCCATGTCAACCGGGATACAAATAACAATACACGACCCACTCCTTGTGGCTTGTAGACACACACATTTATGTACACTGGGCCATAGCCATGAATCCCATTGGCCGGCTGTAGGTGGATCCCATGTTGCCCTTTCTGATACAAAGGTATTTTCCTACACAGAAATCTATTTGGTTTAGGAGGTAATTTGGACCTCACAGGCTTCCTTTAAAGGGAGTCTACCATCTGGAATTTACTTTTTTAGTTATGTCCAGAGGCGGAGCCCAGATTGCTGCCTCATCCGTGTAAATGTTTCATTATTTCTTGTACAGATCCTTAACAACCTATAAGGACAGATTTATAAGAAATAGTAAAACAGGGAGGAGCCAACAACCGGGAATCTACCTCTGCATCTACTAAAAAAAGAAACACTTGAAAAGTCTCAAAAAGAAGCACAAGAAACTAGACAAAGTGGTGATAACCTCCCCCCAAGTCTCCGAGATCCTAGTCATGGCACAGCGTGTTACTGTTACCCCGGGGGCTCCTTTAACCCTGGTTATTATTTTGGTAATATATGAAGACCATTTAAAACCATCTAAGATCTGGGTCAGGGTCGTCCAAACTCCTGGTCACAAACCTGATACATTGGTTCATGTTGAACAGGGTAAGAATTTGTTTGCTTAGCTTTAGTGTTCCGATGATATTTCCTCCATTTTGAACCTTCCATTGATCCTCGGAGGGTAGAACAGATGATTTACAACTTATACTTGAAAATATGTTACATAACAGCCAATAATCGATGAGGACTCAGAACCTTGGTGTGGTTTTTGGTTGGTAAATGATTGGAAATTAGTTTGACTTTAAAGGGAATGTCCATCTACAGTGAAGAGTTTCCTCTACATTCAGTAGCCGGTCGTTTAAAGGGTATGTCCATATGGCTGAATCAGCATGAAGGTCATTCACTGTCTGGATTTCACACTGAATATCGGGCATTTTGCTTCTTTTTATCCCACTGCTAGAGATGAGACATATTGTACGGGGTAACTATGGGAGGCAACTTGCTGGATCGCCCACACGGCCACCAATCTGGCAAATTCACATGCTACTAGCCTTGGCTGTGATTGGCCGCTTAGCTCTATTGTCAATTGTAAGGGAATTTGGGCACAGATTTTCCATCGTATGCATTGACCCTTAAACAAGGTCTTCATGTGGTTCTTAGATGTTATAAAACTACAACTCTCAGTATCTCAGCATGTGCTGCCTCCTGCCAGATGCCACGTATAAAGTACAAGTTATACCTTCCCCTATTGTATCATTTGGAACATTTGGGAAATCTTATTGATTCTTTCCAAGGTTCACAAATTAATCAAAGAAACTAAAAAAAAGTTGTACGATTTTTTTCCTCCAAAACATCTCATGTCTGCGGTGATGTTTGGTATCGGTTTCAGATTCTAAAAATAAAAATTGACACTGTTTTTCTACTAAAGTAACACCCCCCCCCCCAGACCTCTGACCTTGGAATTATATCCTGCTTACTCCGCCTTCCCCTTAGTCCTGCCCCCGAGTATCGATTGTAACTATTGTACTTCCTGGACAAGTCACTGCTGAGGGTTGGAGAATTGAAACATTTCGGAACCCGCTTCCTGTAGTCAGACATTCCCTTTCGAAAATTTCTCAGTGATCTGAATTAAGTTTGTTTCTTGAAAGAAAAAAAGCACAAAAAAAAATGTTGCCGTTTTACCAAGTAACAAGTTTCCTTCTATCTCTCGCTGTAGATGTGGCTCCTGCACTATAATCAATGAGCGTATATATGATACATTTAATTGTAGCTCTTAGCGTCTGCATGGAGATATTCTACTGCGTGAAGCTCTATAAAAACAAATATTTTCTTTTGTCACTTTTTGTTTTTTCATGATTTTTGGGTTTTTCACTTAGGACTTTACATTTTTGCCTATATCCAAATTAACCTTTTTATACTGTATTTTTTTTAACACTTCATAATAATAATAATAGGTTGTAAATGGAGAATACCATCAATTTGGATGGCACAAATAGCCATAATTATTGTGGAATGTAATTTCAGATATTAACTAATGACACCTGATGTACAGTGTGCAGTGCATAATAATTTATCTCAATAAAGGTTTTTTTTTAAACTTTCTATTTTTGCACTTGTTTATTTCATATGGAGATTTATTTGCTGTTATTTTTGCTCTTATAATATTTATCATTTATTTAACTAATTTTCTCGAGGTTCTGTGGACGCAGCAAATTTTGACATGGATTTTCTTTTGAAGGCCAAAAAATTCCTGCTGTGAAGGCCGAAAACTCATCAAATTCTGCAGTGTGAATATAATGGGGCAGACAGGGAACACAGAGACGGACCCAGACTGCGAGCCCTAAACCTGAACCGCTAGACTTCCCTACCTACTTACTCATTACCACCCCAGGCAGCAGCCAGTAACTGGGCGACAAGGACAAGAGTACTTAGATTCTCACAACCTCTGTCCCTGCCTACTTTCCGGCCTTGCGATAAACTGCTGGTGACATCTGGGTGGTGGTCCCTATCCTGGATAAGTGCACAGTACAGTACCGGATACAGTCACTATAATACACTCTGTTCCCTCTTACTAGTGCACACATTAATAACTGGTCCCTCATACCGGATACAGTCACTATAATACACTCTGTTCCCTCTTACTAGTGCACACATTAATAACTGGTCCCTCATACCGGATACAGTCACTATAATACACTGTGTTCCCTCTTACTAGTGCACACATTAATAACTGGGTCCCTCATACCGGATACAGTCACTATAATACACTCTGCTCCCTCTTACTAGTGCACACATTAATAACTGGCCCCTCATACCGGATACAGTCACTATAATACACTCTGTTCCCTCTTACTAGTACACACATTAATAACTGGTCCCTCATACCGGATACAGTCACTATAATACACTGTGTTCCCTCTTACTAGTGCACACATTAATAACTGGTCCCTCATACCGGATACAGTCACTATAATACACTCTGTTCCCTCTTACTAGTACACACATTAATAACTGGTCCCTCATACCGGATACAGTCACTATAATACACTCTGTTCCCTCTTACTAGTGCACACATTAATAACTGGTCCCTCATACCGGATACAGTCACTATAATACACTCTGTTCCCTCTTACTAGTACACACATTAATAACTGGGCCCCTCATACCGGATACAGTCACTATAATACACTGTGTTCCCTCTTACTAGTGCACACATTAATAACTGGGTCCCTCATACCGGATACAGTCACTATAATACACTGTGTTCCCTCTTACTAGTGCACACATTAATAACTGGGTCCCTCATACCGGATACAGTCACTATAATACACTCTGTTCCCTCTTACTAGTACACACATTAATAACTGGGCCCCTCGTACCGGATACAGTCACTATAATACACTGTGTTCCCTCTTACTAGTGCACACATTAATAACTGGTCCCCCTCATACCGGATACAGTCACTATAATACACTGTGTTCCCTCTTACTAGTACACACATTAATAACTGGTCCCTCATACCGGATACAGTCACTATAATACACTGTGTTCCCTCTTACTAGTGCACACATTAATAACTGGTCCCTCATACCGGATACAGTCACTATAATACACTCTGTTCCCTCTTACTAGTGCACACATTAATAACTGGTCCCTCATACCGGATACAGTCACTATAATACACTGTGTTCCCTCTTACTAGTGCACACATTAATAACTGGGTCCCTCATACCGGATACAGTCACTATAATACACTGTGTTCCCTCTTACTAGTGCACACATTAATAACTGGTCCCTCATACCGGATACAGTCACTATAATACACTGTGTTCCCTCTTACTAGTGCACACATTAATAACTGGGCCCCTCATACCGGATACAGTCACTATAATACACTCTGTTCCCTCTTACTAGTGCACACATTAATAACTGGTCCCTCATACCGGATACAGTCACTATAATACACTGTGTTCCCTCTTACTAGTGCACACATTAATAACTGGTCCCCCTCATACCGGATACAGTCACTATAATACACTCTGTTCCCTCTTACTAGTGCACACATTAATAACTGGTCCCTCATACCGGATACAGTCACTATAATACACTGTGTTCCCTCTTACTAGTGCACACATTAATAACTGGTCCCTCATACCGGATACAGTCACTATAATACACTGTGTTCCCTCTTACTAGTGCACACATTAATAACTGGTCCCCCTCATACCGGATACAGTCACTATAATACACTCTGTTCCCTCTTACTAGTGCACACATTAATAACTGGTCCCTCATACCGGATACAGTCACTATAATACACTCTGTTCCCTCTTACTAGTGCACACATTAATAACTGGGCCCCTCATACCGGATACAGTCACTATAATACACTCTGTTCCCTCTTACTAGTGCACACATTAATAACTGGGCCCCTCATACCGGATACAGTCACTATAATACACTCTGTTCCCTCTTACTAGTACACACATTAATAACTGGCCCCTCATACCGGATACAGTCACTATAATACACTGTGTTCCCTCTTACTAGTGCACACATTAATAACTGGTCCCTCATACCGGATACAGTCACTATAATACACTCTGTTCCCTCTTACTAGTGCACACATTAATAACTGGTCCCTCATACCGGATACAGTCACTATAATACACTCTGTTCCCTCTTACTAGTGCACACATTAATAACTGGTCCCCCTCATACCGGATACAGTCACTATAATACACTCTGTTCCCTCTTACTAGTGCACACATTAATAACTGGTCCCTCATACCGGATACAGTCACTATAATACACTGTGTTCCCTCTTACTAGTGCACACATTAATAACTGGGTCCCTCATACCGGATACAGTCACTATAATACACTGTGTTCCCTCTTACTAGTGCACACATTAATAACTGGGTCCCTCATACCGGATACAGTCACTATAATACACTGTGTTCCCTCTTACTAGTGCACACATTAATAACTGGTCCCTCATACCGGATACAGTCACTATAATACACTCTGTTCCCTCTTACTAGTGCACACATTAATAACTGGTCCCCCTCATACCGGATACAGTCACTATAATACACTGTGTTCCCTCTTACTAGTGCACACATTAATAACTGGTCCCTCATACCGGATACAGTCACTATAATACACTCTGTTCCCTCTTACTAGTGCACACATTAATAACTGGGCCCCTCGTACCGGATACAGTCACTATAATACACTGTGTTCCCTCTTACTAGTACACACATTAATAACTGGCCCCTCATACCGGATACAGTCACTATAATACACTGTGTTCCCTCTTACTAGTGCACACATTAATAACTGGTCCCTCATACCGGATACAGTCACTATAATACACTGTGTTCCCTCTTACTAGTGCACACATTAATAACTGGTCCCTCATACCGGATACAGTCACTATAATACACTGTGTTCCCTCTTACTAGTGCACACATTAATAACTGGGCCCCTCATACCGGATACAGTCACTATAATACACTGTGTTCCCTCTTACTAGTGCACACATTAATAACTGGTCCCCCTCATACCGGATACAGTCACTATAATACACTGTGTTCCCTCTTACTAGTGCACACATTAATAACTGGGCCCCTCATACCGGATACAGTCACTATAATACACTGTGTTCCCTCTTACTAGTGCACACATTAATAACTGGTCCCCCTCATACCGGATACAGTCACTATAATACACTCTGTTCCCTCTTACTAGTGCACACATTAATAACTGGTCCCTCATACAGGATACAGTCACTATAATACACTGTGTTCCCTCTTACTAGTGCACACATTAATAACTGGTCCCTCATACCGGATACAGTCACTATAATACACTCTGTTCCCTCTTACTAGTGCACACATTAATAACTGGGCCCCTCATACCGGATACAGTCACTATAATACACTGTGTTCCCTCTTACTAGTGCACACATTAATAACTGGTCCCTCATACAGGATACAGTCACTATAATACACTGTGTTCCCTCTTACTAGTGCACACATTAATAACTGGTCCCTCATACCGGATACAGTCACTATAATACACTGTGTTCCCTCTTACTAGTACACACATTAATAACTGGTCCCTCATACCGGATACAGTCACTATAATACACTGTGTTCCCTCTTACTAGTGCACACATTAATAACTGGTCCCTCATACAGGATACAGTCACTATAATACACTGTGTTCCCTCTTACTAGTGCACACATTAATAACTGGTCCCTCATACCGGATACAGTCACTATAATACACTCTGTTCCCTCTTACTAGTGCACACATTAATAACTGGTCCCCCTCATACCGGATACAGTCACTATAATACACTCTGTTCCCTCTTACTAGTGCACACATTAATAACTGGTCCCTCATACCGGATACAGTCACTATAATACACTGTGTTCCCTCTTACTAGTGCACACATTAATAACTGGGTCCCTCATACCGGATACAGTCACTATAATACACTCTGTTCCCTCTTACTAGTGCACACATTAATAACTGGGTCCCTCATACCGGATACAGTCACTATAATACACTCTGTTCCCTCTTACTAGTACACACATTAATAACTGGTCCCTCATACCGGATACAGTCACTATAATACACTCTGTTCCCTCTTACTAGTGCACACATTAATAACTGGCCCCTCATACCGGATACAGTCACTATAATACACTCTGTTCCCTCTTACTAGTGCACACATTAATAACTGGTCCCTCATACCGGATACAGTCACTATAATACACTCTGTTCCCTCTTACTAGTGCACACATTAATAACTGGGCCCCTCATACCGGATACAGTCACTATAATACACTCTGTTCCCTCTTACTAGTGCACACATTAATAACTGGTCCCTCATACCGGATACAGTCACTATAATACACTGTGTTCCCTCTTACTAGTACACACATTAATAACTGGTCCCTCATACCGGATACAGTCACTATAATACACTGTGTTCCCTCTTACTAGTGCACACATTAATAACTGGGTCCCTCATACCGGATACAGTCACTATAATACACTGTGTTCCCTCTTACTAGTGCACACATTAATAACTGGTCCCTCATACCGGATACAGTCACTATAATACACTCTGTTCCCTCTTACTAGTGCACACATTAATAACTGGTCCCTCATACCGGATACAGTCACTATAATACACTGTGTTCCCTCTTACTAGTGCACACATTAATAACTGGTCCCCTCATACCGGGTACAGTCACTATAATACACTGTGTTCCCTCTTACTAGTGCACACATTAATAACTGGTCCCTCATACCGGATACAGTCACTATAATACACTCTGTTCCCTCTTACTAGTGCACACATTAATAACTGGCCCCTCATACCGGGATACAGTCACTATAATACACTGTGTTCCCTCTTACTAGTGCACACATTAATAACTGGTCCCTCATACCGGATACAGTCACTATAATACACTCTGTTCCCTCTTACTAGTGCACACATTAATAACTGGTCCCTCATACCGGATACAGTCACTATAATACACTCTGTTCCCTCTTACTAGTGCACACATTAATAACTGGTCCCTCATACCGGATACAGTCACTATAATACACTCTGTTCCCTCTTACTAGTGCACACATTAATAACTGGTCCCTCATACCGGATACAGTCACTATAATACACTGTGTTCCCTCTTACTAGTGCACACATTAATAACTGGTCCCTCATACCGGGTACAGTCACTATAATACACTGTGTTCCCTCTTACTAGTGCACACATTAATAACTGGTCCCTCATACCGGATACAGTCACTATAATACACTGTGTTCCCTCTTACTAGTGCACACATTAATAACTGGGTCCCTCATACCGGATACAGTCACTATAATACACTGTGTTCCCTCTTACTAGTGCACACATTAATAACTGGTCCCTCATACCGGATACAGTCACTATAATACACTCTGTTCCCTCTTACTAGTGCACACATTAATAACTGGGCCCCTCATACCGGATACAGTCACTATAATACACTCTGTTCCCTCTTACTAGTGCACACATTAATAACTGGTCCCTCATACCGGATACAGTCACTATAATACACTGTGTTCCCTCTTACTAGTACACACATTAATAACTGGTCCCTCATACCGGATACAGTCACTATAATACACTGTGTTCCCTCTTACTAGTGCACACATTAATAACTGGTCCCTCATACCGGATACAGTCACTATAATACACTCTGTTCCCTCTTACTAGTGCACACATTAATAACTGGTCCCTCATACCGGATACAGTCACTATAATACACTGTGTTCCCTCTTACTAGTGCACACATTAATAACTGGTCCCCTCATACCGGGTACAGTCACTATAATACACTGTGTTCCCTCTTACTAGTGCACACATTAATAACTGGTCCCTCATACCGGATACAGTCACTATAATACACTCTGTTCCCTCTTACTAGTGCACACATTAATAACTGGGTCCCTCATACCGGATACAGTCACTATAATACACTGTGTTCCCTCTTACTAGTGCACACATTAATAACTGGCCCCTCATACCGGATACAGTCACTATAATACACTGTGTTCCCTCTTACTAGTGCACACATTAATAACTGGGTCCCTCATACCGGATACAGTCACTATAATACACTCTGTTCCCTCTTACTAGTGCACACATTAATAACTGGGCCCCTCATACCGGATACAGTCACTATAATACACTCTGTTCCCTCTTACTAGTGCACACATTAATAACTGGTCCCTCATACCGGATACAGTCACTATAATACACTGTGTTCCCTCTTACTAGTACACACATTAATAACTGGTCCCTCATACCGGATACAGTCACTATAATACACTGTGTTCCCTCTTACTAGTGCACACATTAATAACTGGTCCCTCATACCGGATACAGTCACTATAATACACTCTGTTCCCTCTTACTAGTGCACACATTAATAACTGGTCCCTCATACCGGATACAGTCACTATAATACACTGTGTTCCCTCTTACTAGTGCACACATTAATAACTGGTCCCTCATACCGGATACAGTCACTATAATACACTGTGTTCCCTCTTACTAGTGCACACATTAATAACTGGCTCCTCATACCGGATACAGTCACTATAATACACTCTGTTCCCTCTTACTAGTGCACACATTAATAACTGGTCCCTCATACCGGATACAGTCACTATAATACACTCTGCTCCCTCTTACTAGTGCACACATTAATAACTGGTCCCTCATACCGGATACAGTCACTATAATACACTGTGTTCCCTCTTACTAGTGCACACATTAATAACTGGGCCCCTCATACCGGATACAGTCACTATAATACACTGTGTTCCCTCTTACTAGTGCACACATTAATAACTGGGCCCCTCATACCGGATACAGTCACTATAATACACTCTGTTCCCTCTTACTAGGTACACACATTAATAACTGGTCCCCTCATACCGGATACAGTCACTATAATACACTGTGTTCCCTCTTACTAGTGCACACATTAATAACTGGTCCCTCATACCGGATACAGTCACTATAATACACTGTGTTCCCTCTTACTAGTACACACATTAATAACTGGCTCCTCATACCCGATACAGTCAACTATAATACACTCTGTTCCCTCTTACTAGTGCACACATTAATAACTGGTCCCTCATACCGGATACAGTCACTATAATACACTCTGCTCCCTCTTACTAGTGCACACATTAATAACTGGTCCCTCATACCGGATACAGTCACTATAATACACTGTGTTCCCTCTTACTAGTGCACACATTAATAACTGGGCCCCTCATACCGGATACAGTCACTATAATACACTGTGTTCCCTCTTACTAGTGCACACATTAATAACTGGTCCCCCTAATACCGGATACAGTCACTATAATACACTGTGTTCCCTCTTACTAGTGCACACATTAATAACTGGGCCCCTCATACCGGATACAGTCACTATAATACACTCTGTTCCCTCTTACTAGTGCACACATTAATAACTGGTCCCCTCATACCGGATACAGTCACTATAATACACTGTGTTCCCTCTTACTAGTGCACACATTAATAACTGGTCCCCTCATACCGGATACAGTCACTATAATACACTGTGTTCCCTCTTACTAGTGCACACATTAATAACTGGTCCCTCATACCGGATACAGTCACTATAATACACTGTGTTCCCTCTTACTAGTGCACACATTAATAACTGGTCCCTCATACCGGATACAGTCACTATAATACACTGTGTTCCCTCTTACTAGTGCACACATTAATAACTGGCCCCTCATACCGGATACAGTCACTATAATACACTCTGTTCCCTCTTACTAGTGCACACATTAATAACTGGTCCCCTAATACCGGATACAGTCACTATAATACACTGTGTTCCCTCTTACTAGTGCACACATTAATAACTGGGCCCCTCATACCGGATACAGTCACTATAATACACTCTGTTCCCTCTTACTAGTACACACATTAATAACTGGGTCCCTCATACCGGATACAGTCACTATAATACACTCTGTTCCCTCTTACTAGTGCACACATTAATAACTGGTCCCTCATACCGGATACAGTCACTATAATACACTCTGTTCCCTCTTACTAGTGCACACATTAATAACTGGTCCCTCATACCGGATACAGTCACTATAATACACTCTGTTCCCTCTTACTAGTGCACACATTAATAACTGGTCCCTCATACCGGATACAGTCACTATAATACACTGTGTTCCCTCTTACTAGTGCACACATTAATAACTGGTCCCTCATACCGGATACAGTCACTATAATACACTCTGTTCCCTCTTACTAGTGCACACATTAATAACTGGTCCCCCTCATACCGGATACAGTCACTATAATACACTGTGTTCCCTCTTACTAGTGCACACATTAATAACTGGTCCCTCATACCGGATACAGTCACTATAATACACTGTGTTCCCTCTTACTAGTACACACATTAATAACTGGCCCCTCATACCGGATACAGTCACTATAATACACTCTGTTCCCTCTTACTAGTGCACACATTAATAACTGGTCCCTCATACCGGATACAGTCACTATAATACACTGTGTTCCCTCTTACTAGTGCACACATTAATAACTGGGTCCCTCATACCGGATACAGTCACTATAATACACTCTGTTCCCTCTTACTAGTGCACACATTAATAACTGGTCCCCCTAATACCGGATACAGTCACTATAATACACTCTGTTCCCTCTTACTAGTACACACATTAATAACTGGTCCCTCATACCGGATACAGTCACTATAATACACTCTGTTCCCTCTTACTAGTGCACACATTAATAACTGGTCCCCCTCATACCGGATACAGTCACTATAATACACTCTGTTCCCTCTTACTAGTGCACACATTAATAACTGGTCCCTCATACCGGATACAGTCACTATAATACACTGTGTTCCCTCTTACTAGTGCACACATTAATAACTGGTCCCCCTCATACCGGATACAGTCACTATAATACACTGTGTTCCCTCTTACTAGTGCACACATTAATAACTGGTCCCTCATACCGGATACAGTCACTATAATACACTGTGTTCCCTCTTACTAGTGCACACATTAATAACTGGTCCCTCATACCGGATACAGTCACTATAATACACTGTGTTCCCTCTTACTAGTGCACACATTAATAACTGGTCCCCTCATACCGGATACAGTCACTATAATACACTGTGTTCCCTCTTACTAGTGCACACATTAATAACTGGGTCCCTCATACCGGATACAGTCACTATAATACACTCTGTTCCCTCTTACTAGTGCACACATTAATAACTGGGCCCCTCATACCGGATACAGTCACTATAATACACTCTGTTCCCTCTTACTAGTGCACACATTAATAACTGGGCCCCTCATACCGGATACAGTCACTATAATACACTCTGTTCCCTCTTACTAGTACACACATTAATAACTGGTCCCTCATACCGGATACAGTCACTATAATACACTGTGTTCCCTCTTACTAGTGCACACATTAATAACTGGTCCCCCTCATACCGGATACAGTCACTATAATACACTGTGTTCCCTCTTACTAGTGCACACATTAATAACTGGCCCCTCATACCGGATACAGTCACTATAATACACTCTGTTCCCTCTTACTAGTGCACACATTAATAACTGGTCCCTCATACCGGATACAGTCACTATAATACACTGTGTTCCCTCTTACTAGTGCACACATTAATAACTGGTCCCCTCATACCGGATACAGTCACTATAATACACTCTGTTCCCTCTTACTAGTGCACACATTAATAACTGGTCCCTCATACCGGATACAGTCACTATAATACACTCTGTTCCCTCTTACTAGTGCACACATTAATAACTGGTCCCCTCATACCGGATACAGTCACTATAATACACTGTGTTCCCTCTTACTAGTGCACACATTAATAACTGGTCCCTCATACCGGATACAGTCACTATAATACACTCTGTTCCCTCTTACTAGTGCACACATTAATAACTGGTCCCTCATACCGGATACAGTCACTATAATACACTGTGTTCCCTCTTACTAGTGCACACATTAATAACTGGTCCCCTCATACCGGATACAGTCACTATAATACACTGTGTTCCCTCTTACTAGTGCACACATTAATAACTGGTCCCTCATACCGGATACAGTCACTATAATACACTGTGTTCCCTCTTACTAGTGCACACATTAATAACTGGTCCCTCATACCGGATACAGTCACTATAATACACTGTGTTCCCTCTTACTAGTGCACACATTAATAACTGGCCCCTCATACCGGATACAGTCACTATAATACACTGTGTTCCCTCTTACTAGTGCACACATTAATAACTGGTCCCTCATACCGGATACAGTCACTATAATACACTGTGTTCCCTCTTACTAGTGCACACATTAATAACTGGGCCCCTCATACCGGATACAGTCACTATAATACACTGTGTTCCCTCTTACTAGTGCACACATTAATAACTGGGCCCCTCATACCGGATACAGTCACTATAATACACTCTGTTCCCTCTTACTAGTGCACACATTAATAACTGGTCCCTCATACCGGATACAGTCACTATAATACACTCTGTTCCCTCTTACTAGTGCACACATTAATAACTGGTCCCTCATACCGGATACAGTCACTATAATACACTCTGTTCCCTCTTACTAGTGCACACATTAATAACTGGGCCCCTCATACCGGATACAGTCACTATAATACACTGTGTTCCCTCTTACTAGTGCACACATTAATAACTGGGCCCCTCATACCGGATACAGTCACTATAATACACTGTGTTCCCTCTTACTAGTGCACACATTAATAACTGGGCCCCTCATACCGGATACAGTCACTATAATACACTGTGTTCCCTCTTACTAGTGCACACATTAATAACTGGTCCCTCATACCGGATACAGTCACTATAATACACTGTGTTCCCTCTTACTAGTGCACACATTAATAACTGGTCCCCTCATACCGGATACAGTCACTATAATACACTCTGTTCCCTCTTACTAGTGCACACATTAATAACTGGTCCCCTCATACCGGATACAGTCACTATAATACACTGTGTTCCCTCTTACTAGTGCACACATTAATAACTGGGCCCCTCATACCGGATACAGTCACTATAATACACTGTGTTCCCTCTTACTAGTGCACACATTAATAACTGGTCCCCCTCATACCGGATACAGTCACTATAATACACTCTGTTCCCTCTTACTAGTGCACACATTAATAACTGGGCCCCTCATACCGGATACAGTCACTATAATACACTGTGTTCCCTCTTACTAGTGCACACATTAATAACTGGCCCCTCATACCGGATACAGTCACTATAATACACTGTGTTCCCTCTTACTAGTGCACACATTAATAACTGGTCCCTCATACCGGATACAGTCACTATAATACACTGTGTTCCCTCTTACTAGTGCACACATTAATAACTGGTCCCTCATACCGGATACAGTCACTATAATACACTGTGTTCCCTCTTACTAGTGCACACATTAATAACTGGGCCCCTCATACCGGATACAGTCACTATAATACACTGTGTTCCCTCTTACTAGTGCACACATTAATAACTGGGCCCCTCATACCGGATACAGTCACTATAATACACTGTGTTCCCTCTTACTAGTGCACACATTAATAACTGGTCCCCTCATACCGGATACAGTCACTATAATACACTCTGTTCCCTCTTACTAGTGCACACATTAATAACTGGGCCCCTCATACCGGATACAGTCACTATAATACACTCTGTTCCCTCTTACTAGTGCACACATTAATAACTGGTCCCTCATACCGGATACAGTCACTATAATACACTGTGTTCCCTCTTACTAGTGCACACATTAATAACTGGGCCCCTCATACCGGATACAGTCACTATAATACACTCTGTTCCCTCTTACTAGTGCACACATTAATAACTGGTCCCTCATACCGGATACAGTCACTATAATACACTGTGTTCCCTCTTACTAGTGCACACATTAATAACTGGCCCCTCATACCGGATACAGTCACTATAATACACTGTGTTCCCTCTTACTAGTGCACACATTAATAACTGGGCCCCTCATACCGGATACAGTCACTATAATACACTGTGTTCCCTCTTACTAGTGCACACATTAATAACTGGTCCCCTCATACCGGATACAGTCACTATAATACACTGTGTTCCCTCTTACTAGTGCACACATTAATAACTGGTCCCCTCATACCGGATACAGTCACTATAATACACTCTGTTCCCTCTTACTAGTGCACACATTAATAACTGGGTCCCTCATACCGGATACAGTCACTATAATACACTCTGTTCCCTCTTACTAGTGCACACATTAATAACTGGGCCCCTCATACCGGATACAGTCACTATAATACACTGTGTTCCCTCTTACTAGTGCACACATTAATAACTGGCCCCTCATACCGGATACAGTCACTATAATACACTGTGTTCCCTCTTACTAGTGCACACATTAATAACTGGTCCCCTCATACCGGATACAGTCACTATAATACACTCTGTTCCCTCTTACTAGTGCACACATTAATAACTGGGCCCCTCATACCGGATACAGTCACTATAATACACTGTGTTCCCTCTTACTAGTGCACACATTAATAACTGGCCCCTCATACCGGATACAGTCACTATAATACACTCTGTTCCCTCTTACTAGTGCACACATTAATAACTGGTCCCTCATACCGGATACAGTCACTATAATACACTCTGTTCCCTCTTACTAGTGCACACATTAATAACTGGTCCCTCATACCGGATACAGTCACTATAATACACTGTGTTCCCTCTTACTAGTGCACACATTAATAACTGGTCCCTCATACCGGATACAGTCACTATAATACACTGTGTTCCCTCTTACTAGTGCACACATTAATAACTGGGTCCCTCATACCGGATACAGTCACTATAATACACTGTGTTCCCTCTTACTAGTGCACACATTAATAACTGGTCCCTCATACCGGATACAGTCACTATAATACACTGTGTTCCCTCTTACTAGTGCACACATTAATAACTGGTCCCTCATACCGGATACAGTCACTATAATACACTGTGTTCCCTCTTACTAGTGCACACATTAATAACTGGGCCCCTCATACCGGATACAGTCACTATAATACACTCTGTTCCCTCTTACTAGTGCACACATTAATAACTGGCCCCTCATACCGGATACAGTCACTATAATACACTGTGTTCCCTCTTACTAGTGCACACATTAATAACTGGCCCTCATACCGGATACAGTCACTATAATACACTCTGTTCCCTCTTACTAGTGCACACATTAATAACTGGTCCCTCATACCGGATACAGTCACTATAATACACTGTGTTCCCTCTTACTAGTGCACACATTAATAACTGGCCCCTCATACCGGATACAGTCACTATAATACACTGTGTTCCCTCTTACTAGTGCACACATTAATAACTGGGCCCCTCATACCGGATACAGTCACTATAATACACTCTGTTCCCTCTTACTAGTGCACACATTAATAACTGGGCCCCTCATACCGGATACAGTCACTATAATACACTGTGTTCCCTCTTACTAGTGCACACATTAATAACTGGTCCCCTCATACCGGATACAGTCACTATAATACACTCTGTTCCCTCTTACTAGTGCACACATTAATAACTGGGTCCCTCATACCGGATACAGTCACTATAATACACTGTGTTCCCTCTTACTAGTGCACACATTAATAACTGGGCCCCTCATACCGGATACAGTCACTATAATACACTGTGTTCCCTCTTACTAGTGCACACATTAATAACTGGCCCCTCATACCGGATACAGTCACTATAATACACTGTGTTCCCTCTTACTAGTGCACACATTAATAACTGGTCCCTCATACCGGATACAGTCACTATAATACACTGTGTTCCCTCTTACTAGTGCACACATTAATAACTGGGCCCCTCATACCGGATACAGTCACTATAATACACTGTGTTCCCTCTTACTAGTGCACACATTAATAACTGGCCCCTCATACCGGATACAGTCACTATAATACACTCTGTTCCCTCTTACTAGTGCACACATTAATAACTGGTCCCCTCATACCGGATACAGTCACTATAATACACTCTGTTCCCTCTTACTAGTGCACACATTAATAACTGGGCCCCTCATACCGGATACAGTCACTATAATACACTGTGTTCCCTCTTACTAGTGCACACATTAATAACTGGCCCCTCATACCGGATACAGTCACTATAATACACTGTGTTCCCTCTTACTAGTGCACACATTAATAACTGGGTCCCTCATACCGGATACAGTCACTATAATACACTGTGTTCCCTCTTACTAGTGCACACATTAATAACTGGTCCCCTCATACCGGATACAGTCACTATAATACACTCTGTTCCCTCTTACTAGTGCACACATTAATAACTGGGCCCTCATACCGGATACAGTCACTATAATACACTGTGTTCCCTCTTACTAGTGCACACATTAATAACTGGGTCCCCTCATACCGGATACAGTCACTATAATACACTGTGTTCCCTCTTACTAGTGCACACATTAATAACTGGGCCCTCATACCGGATACAGTCACTATAATACACTGTGTTCCCTCTTACTAGTGCACACATTAATAACTGGCCCCTCATACCGGATACAGTCACTATAATACACTGTGTTCCCTCTTACTAGTGCACACATTAATAACTGGGCCCCTCATACCGGATACAGTCACTATAATACACTGTGTTCCCTCTTACTAGTGCACACATTAATAACTGGGTCCCTCATACCGGATACAGTCACTATAATACACTGTGTTCCCTCTTACTAGTGCACACATTAATAACTGGTCCCCTCATACCGGATACAGTCACTATAATACACTGTGTTCCTCTTACTAGTGCACACATTAATAACTGGCCCCTCATACCGGATACAGTCACTATAATACACTGTGTTCCCTCTTACTAGTGCACACATTAATAACTGGGCCCCTCATACCGGATACAGTCACTATAATACACTGTGTTCCCTCTTACTAGTGCACACATTAATAACTGGCCCCTCATACCGGATACAGTCACTATAATACACTGTGTTCCCTCTTACTAGTGCACACATTAATAACTGGGCCCCTCATACCGGATACAGTCACTATAATACACTGTGTTCCCTCTTACTAGTGCACACATTAATAACTGGCCCCTCATACCGGATACAGTCACTATAATACACTGTGTTCCCTCTTACTAGTGCACACATTAATAACTGGTCTCCTCATACCGGATACAGTCACTATAATACACTGTGTTCCCTCTTACTAGTGCACACATTTAAGGTAACT